>NW_024498852.1:0-2383 GCF_017590055.1 Onychostruthus taczanowskii
AGGACTCCCCCTCCCCCAATTTTTGGGCTTCCTTCGGGCTTTTTGGGCCACTTTTGGTCTCCCCCATTTTCGGGCTCCCCCCCATTTTCGGGGTCCCCCCGGTGATTTTTGGGCTCCCCCCAATTTTTGGGCTCCCCCTGGGATTTTGGGGTCCCCCCAATTTTAGGATTTCCCCCCCAATTTTTGGGATTCTGGGCCAATTTTGATCTCCCTGGGGCACTTTTGGTCTCCCCCATTTTCGGGCTCCCCCCCATTTTCGGGGTCCCCCCGGTGATTTTTGGGCTCCCCCCCATTTTTGGGCTCCCCCTGGGATTTTGGGGTCCCCCCAATTTTAGGATTTCCCCCCCAATTTTTGGGATTCTGGGCCGATTTTGGTCTCCCCCCATTTCTGGGTTCCCCCCCATTTTTGGGGTCCCCCCCATTTTTGGGCTCCCCCCCATTTTTGGGGTCCCCCCAATTTTTGGGCTCCCCCTGGGATTTTGGGGTCCCCCCAATTTTAGGATTTCCCCCCCAATTTTTGGGATTCTGGGCCGATTTTGGTCTCCCTGGGGCACTTTTGGTCTCCCCCCATTTTCGGGGTCCCCCCATTTTTGGGCTCCCCCTGGGATTTTGGGGTCCCCCCAAGTTTGGGGTTTCCCTCCCAATTTTGGGGTCCCCCCAATTTTAGGACTCCCCCTCCCCCAATTTTTGGGCTTCCTTCGGGCTTTTTGGGCCACTTTTGGTCTCCCCCATTTTCGGGCTCCCCCCCATTTTCGGGGTCTCCCCGGTGATTTTTGGGCTCCCCCCAATTTTTGGGCTCCCCCTGGGATTTTGGGGTCCCCCCAATTTTAGGATTTCCCCCCCAATTTTTGGGATTCTGGGCCGATTTTGGTCTCCCTGGGGCACTTTTGGTCTCCCCCCATTTTCGGGGTCCCCCCATTCCGGGGCAGTTTTGGGGTTCCCCCGGTGCTATTTTGGGCTCCCCCCATTTTCGGGGTCCCCCATTTTCGGGCTCCCCCCCATTTCTGGGCTCCCCCCCATTTTTGGGGTCCCCCCCGGTGATTTTGGGGGTCTCACCTCTCGCTCAGGGTCTCGTACAGGCCGTGGTCCAGCAGCACCAGCTGCGCCCGCCCGTCGGGGCCGCGCCGCACCAGCACTGCCACGAGCATTTTGGGGGACCCCCCCATTTTTGGGGGACCCCCCCGCATTTTGGGGGACACCCCCGGATTTTGGGGGACCCCCCCCTTTCGTTTTTTGGGGTGCCCATCCTTGGATTTCCCTCAATTTCCTTTGAAACCCCCCCATTCTTTAGGACCCCCCCCTCGTTTTGTGGGGTTCTCCTATTTTTGGGGACCCCCCCCCGGATTTTGGGACCCCCCCATTTTTGGGGGACCCCCCCGGATTTTGGGGACCCCCCCGCATTTTGGGGGACCCCCCCGGTCTCGTTTTTTGGGGTTTCCCTCCATTTCCTTTGAGACCCCCCCCTTTTTTAGGACCCCCCCCTTTTTTTAGGGACCCCCCCCTTTTCTTGAGGTTCCCCTAATTTTGGGGACCCCCCCGGATTTTGGGGGACCCCCACCCTATTTTGGGAACCCCTTCCCATTTTGGGGGACCCTCCCCTCTCATTTTTGGGGACCCGCCTCCCAATGATCCCCCCGCAATTTGGGGGCCCCCCCCCTCTTTTTTAGGGACCCTCAATTTTGGGGTCCCCCCTCAATTTTGGGGTTCCTTCCCAATTTTGGGGTCCCCCCCGAATTTGGGGTTTCCTCCATAGTTTTGGGGTGCCAATTTTGGGGTCCCCTCCCAATTTTAGGGTGCAAATTTTGGGTTCCCCCTCTCCAATTTTGGGGTCCCCCCCAAAATTTTGGGATTCCTCCCCTGTTTTGGGGTCCCCCTCCCAATTTTGGGGTGCCAATTTTGGGGTTCCCCCCTAATTTTGGGGTGCAAATTTTGGGGTTTCCCCCTAATTTTGGGGGGCCAATTTTTGGGTTCCTCCCTAATTTTGGTGTGCCAATTTTGGGGTCCCCCCCGTTTTTGGGGGTTTCCCCCCGTTTTTGGGGTCCCCTCCCCGGTTTTGGGGTCCCAACTTTGGGGTCCCCCCCTGGTTTTCGGGTGCCAATTTTGGGGTGCCCATTTTGGGATCCCCTCCCCAGTTTTGGGGTCCACCGGGGGTTTCGGGTCGCCCCCCGTTTTTGGGGTGCTCCCCGGTTTTAGGGTCCCCTCCTCGGTTTTGGGGTCCCCCCCCCGGGGGTTTCAGGGTCCCGGGCAGTTTTGGGGTCCCCCCCTGGGGTTTCGGGGTCCCCCCCCTGTTTCGGGGTCCCTGGCAGTTTTGGGGTCCCAGTTTCGGGGTCCCCCCGTTTTTGGGGTCCCCCCCCTGGGGTTTCGGGGTCCCCCCGTTTTTGGG
>NW_024498853.1:0-2377 GCF_017590055.1 Onychostruthus taczanowskii
GGGGTGTCCTGGGGGTGCCCCAGGGGTTCCTGGGGGCCCCGAGGGGTCTGGGAGGGGTCCCAGAGGGTTTTTTGGGGCGTCCTGGGGTGGGTGTGGGGGCGTTGCCTCAGGGGCTGTCGGGGGGCGGGGCAGGGGGCGTGGCGGCCCCGCCCCCGGAGCTCAGGGTGCGGCTGCGGCCGCGCTCGGGCTCGGCCACGGAGCCGGTGCGGGAGCGGGAGAGGCGCGTCATGGCGGCGGCGGCCACTGCGGGGAGGGAGCCGTCAGACACGCCCCCTTCCCTCTGGGACACGCCCCCTTCCCTCTGGAACACGCCCCTTCCCTGGATGACACGCCCCCTTCCCTCTGAGCCACGCCCCTTCTGCTCTCAGCCACGCTCCCTGCCCAGGAGACACACCCCCTGCTGGAAGGACACGCCCCTTAACCATGAGACACGCCCCCTTCCCTCTGAGCCACGCCCCCTTCCCTGTGCGACACAATCCACCCCCTCTGAGACACGCCCCTTCTGCTCTGAGACACGCCCTCTTCCCTCTGGGGCACGCCCCTTCCCTGGACAACACGCCCCCTTCCCTCTGGGCCACGCCCCTTCCCCTCTGAGCCACGCCCCCTTCCCTCTGGAACACGCCCCTTCCCTGTGCGACACAGTCCACCCCCTCCGAGACACGCCCCTTCTGCTCTGAGACACGCCCCCTTCCCTCTGGGACACGCCCCCTTCCCTCTGGGGCACGCCCCCTTCCCTGTGCGACACAATCCACCCCAAGACACGCCCCCTCTGCTCTGAGACACGCCCATTTCCTAGTAAGCCACACCCCTCCATGTAAAACACGCCCATTCCCTGTTAAACCACGCCCCTTTCTGTAAACCATGCCCGTGCCATTAAACCACGCCTATTTGTGTAAACCACGCCCCGTTCTGTAAAGCCCGCCCGTGCCATTAAACCACGCCCATTTGTGTAAACCACACCTCTTTCTGTAAACCACGCCCATGTCAATAAACCACGCCCCGTTCTGTAAACCCCGCCCGTGCCATTAAACCACGCCCATTTGTGTAAACCACACCTGTGCCATTAAACCACGCCCATTTGTGTAAACCACACCCCTTTCTGTAAACCCCACCCATGCCATTAAACCACGCCCATTTGTGTAAACCACACCCCTTTCTGTAAACCACGCCCATGTCAATAAACCACGCCTATTTGTGTAGACCACGCCCCTTCATGCCAGCCCCACCCATTCCCTTTTGGTCCACGCCCCTCCCTTCAACCACACCCACTTAATCCCAAGCCACGCCTCCTCCCCGAGCCACGCCCTTGACCCACACATATCAATGAGCCCCTCATGCATATTAATGACCCTGCATGCATATTAATGAGCCACCCTGCGGGTTGGCAATCCACAGGCATATTAACAAGCCGTCATGCATATTAATGACCTCTTCATGCATATTAAGGACCCCCCACGCAAATTAACCAATACCCGTGCACGCTGTTGATCTGTCACGCATATTAATGAACCGCCGAGCATATTAATGTAGTCCATGCATATTAATGACCCCTCATGCATATTACTGAGCCCTCCTGCATATATACCCAGTCCTCATGCATATTAATGACCTCCATGCATATTAATGGCCTCCCTGCATATTACTGAGCCCTCATGCATATTCACGATCCCTCATGCATATTAATGACCCCTCAGGCATATATACCAAGTCCTCATGCATATTAATGACCGCTCATGCATATTAATGACTACTCAAGCACATATACCAAGTCCTCATGCATATTCACGATCCCTCATGCATATTAATGACCCCTCAGGCATATATACCAAGTCCTCATGCATATTAATGACCGCTCATGCATATTAATGACCTCCATGCATACTAATCACCCCATATGCATATATACCAAGTCCTCATGCATATTGATTACCTCCATGCATATTAATGACCCCTCATGCATATTAATGAGCCATCATGCATATATACCGAGTCCTCATGCATATTAATGACCCCTCATGCATATTACTGTGCCCTCATGCACATATACGGAGTCCTCATGCATATTCACGCTCCGTCATGCATATTCACTATCCCTCATGCATATTAATGAGCTGGGGGTCACTCACTGTAGCCCATGCCCTGCAGGAAGTACTTGATGGCCTCGGTCAGCCGGCCGGGCTGGGGGAGAGGGGGCGTGGTGAGAGCTGGCCACGCCCCTCCCCCGAGCTCAGACCACGCCCCCCTGACCACGCCCTCCCCTCACCTGGGCGATCTGCGGCTGCCCGCCCCCGTCGGCCATCTGCAAGGGAAGCGGCCTCTGATTGGTCAGCCGGGGGTCACGTGGGGGGTTGGGGGTCACGTGTGGGGTCACGTGGGG
>NW_024498854.1:0-6332 GCF_017590055.1 Onychostruthus taczanowskii
GAAAACGGGGGAAAATGGGGAAAAACAAAAAATAAACAGCGGGAAAATCGGGGGAAAATGGGGGAAAACAGCGGGAAAAACAGTGGGAAAATTAGGGGAAAACAGTGGGAAAATTAGGGGAAAAATGGGACAGAAACAGGGGGAAAACGGGGGAAAATGGGGAAAAACAGCAGGAAAAATGGGGAAAAACGCGGGAAAAATGGGGAAAAACGGGGGAAAATGGGACAGAAACGGGAAAAATGGGGGAAAATGGGGAAAAACAGCGGGAAAAATGGGGGAAAACGGGGGAAAATGGGGGGAACCAGGACAGAAACAGGGGAAAAACGGGGAAAAAGGGGGGAAAACAGCGGGAAAAACAGCGGGAAAATCGGGGAAAAACGGGGAAAAACAGTGGGAAAACCAGCGGGAAAAACAGCGGGAAAAATGGGACAGAAACGGGGAAAAACGGGGGAAAATGGGGAAAAACAGCGGGAAAAACAGCGGGAAAAACGGGGGAAAACGGGGAAAAATGGGACAAAAACGGGGGAAAATGGGGAAAAACAGCAGGAAAATCGGGGAAAAACGGGGGAAAATGGGGGAAAACGGCGGGAAAAATGGGGGAAAATGGGACAGAAACAGGGGAAAACGGGGAAAGGCAAAAAAAGCAGCGGGAAAATCGGGGGAAAATGGGAAAATTTGGGGGAAAATTGGAGGGAAAATTGGGTTAAAAACTGGGGGTAAAAGCTGAGCTCAAGGGGGGCTTTGGGCCCGTGGGGTTTTTGGGGTTTTTGGGGTTCATTTCTCTATTCCAAGTGCCCAGAATTCAGATTTTTTTTGTCATTTGAGGTTTTTAAGCTACAGAAATGTGAATTTTGGGTTTATTTCTCTATCCCAAGTGCCCAGAATTCAGATTTTTTTTGGGAATTTGAGGTTTTTATGCACAGAATTGTGAATTTTGGGTTCATTTTTACATTCCAAGTGCCCAGAATTCAGATTTTTTTGGGGATTTTTGATTTTTAATGTGCAGAAATTTGAGTTTTGGGTTCATTTCTCTATTCCAAGTACCCAGAATTCAGATTTTTTTTGGGAATTTCGATTTTTAATGCACAGAAATGTGAATTTTGGGTTCATTTTTACATTCCAAGTGCCCAGAATTCAGGTTTTTGGGGGGAATTTCGATTTTTAATGCACAGAATTGTGAATTTTGGGTTCATTTCTCTATCCCAAGTGCCCAGAATTCAGATTTTTGTGGGGAATTTCGATTTTTAATGCACAGAATTGTGAATTTTGGGTTCATTTCTCTATTCCAAGTGCTCAAAATTCAGATATTTTTGGGCATTTGAGGTTTTTAATGCTCTGAAATGTGAATTTTGGGTTTATTTCTCTATCCCAAGTGCCCAGAATTCAGATTTTTTTTAGGGATTTTTGATTTTTAATGCACAGAATTGTGAATTTTGGCATTCTCTCTCCCCCCAGGTGTCTGTCCGACTGCGGGCACGGCTCCTGCTCGGGGCCCCCCAACTTCACCTGCGTTTGTCACCTGGGCTGGACCAACCCTGCCCCCCAAAATTCCTCCTCGGGGGGGGCCCAGGAGCCCCCCCAGTGCTCCGTGGACTGCGGCTGCAACTTCCAGAGCTCCTGCGAGAAGGGGGGCCCGGGGCTCTGCGACCAGTGCCAGAGTGAGCCCAAAATCCCCAAAATTCACCCCAAAATTCACCCCAAAATTCACCCCAAAACCCGGAGCTGCAACTTCCAGAGCTCCTGCGAGAAGGGGGGCCCGGGGCTCTGCGACCAGTGCCAGAGTGAGCCCCAAAATCCCCAAAATTCACCCCAAAATTCACCCCAAAATTCACCCCAAAATCCACCCCAAATCCCGGAGCTGCAACTTCCAGAGCTCCTGCGAGAAGGGGGGCCCGGGGCTCTGCGACCAGTGCCAGAGTGAGCCCAAAATCCCCCAAATTCACCCCAAAATTCACCCCAAAATTCACCCCAAAATTCACCCCAAATCCCGGAGCTGCAACTTCCAGAGCTCCTGCGAGAAGGGGGGCCCGGGGCTCTGCGACCAGTGCCAGAGTGAGCCCAAAATCCCCAAAATTCACCCCAAAATCCGCCCCAAATCCCGGAGCTGCAACTTCCAGAGCTCCTGCGAGAAGGGGGGCCCGGGGCTCTGCGACCAGTGCCAGAGTGAGCCCCAAAATCCCCAAAATTCACCCCAAAATTCACCCCAAAATTCACCCCAAAATTCACCCCAAAATTCACCCCAAAATTCACCCCAAAATTCGTCCCAAAATGGTCCCCGGGAGGGTGAAAATAAGGGAGCAAAATCGCCCCAAAAACCCCAAATTTACCCCCCAGGAAACAGAAATTCCACCCCAAAATCTCCTAAATTTGCACCAAATTCACCCCAAAATCCCAAAAATTCACTCCAAAATTCAGCAAATTCAGTCCAAAATTCAGCAAATTCACCCCAAAATCGTCCCTGGGAGGGTGAAAATAAGGGAGCAAAATCGCCCCAAAAAACCCCAAATTTACCCCCCAGGTAACAGAAATTCCACCCCAAAATCCCCAGATTTACACCAAATTCACCCCAAAATCCCAAAAATTCACCCCAAAATGCACCAAATTTGCCCCAAAATTGTCCCTGGGAGAGCAAAAATCCAGCAGCGAAATTTGCCCCAAAATCGCCCCAAAAACCCCCAAATTTACCCGCCAGGAAACAGAAATTCCACCCCAAAATCATCCCAGATTTACACCAAATTCACCCCAAAATCCCAAAAATTCACCCCAAAATGCACCAAATTTGCCCCAAAATTGTCCCTGGGAGAGCAAAAATCCAGCAGCGAAATTTGCCCCAAAATCGCCCCAAAAACCCCCAAATTTACCCCCCAGGAAACAGAAATTCCACCCCAAAATCCCGTGATTTACACCAAATTCACCCCAAAATTCACCCCAAAATTCACCCCAAAATTCACCCCAAAATCATCCCCGGGAGGGTGAAAATCCAGCAGCAAAATTTGCCCCAAAATCGCCCCAAAAACCCCCAAATTTACCCCCCAGGAAACAGAAATTCCACCCCAAAATCCCGTGATTTACACCAAATTCACCCCAAAATTCACCCCAAAATTCACCCCAAAATTCACCCCAAAATTCACCCCAAAATTCACCCCAAAATTCACCCCAAAATTCACCCCAAAATTCACCCCAAAATTCACCCCAAAATTCACCCCAAAATTCACCCCAAAATTCACCCCAAAATTCACCCCAAAATTCACCCCAAAATTCACCCCAAAATTCACCCCAAAATTCACCCCAAAATTCACCCCAAAATTCACCCCAAAATTCACCCCAAAATTCACCCCAAAATTCACCCCAAAATTCACCCCAAAATTCACCCCAAAATTCACCCCAAAATTCACCCCAAAATTCACCCCAAAATTCACCCCAAAATTCACCCCAAAATTCACCCCAAAATTCACCCCAAAATTCACCCCAAAATTCACCCCAAAATTCACCCCAAAATTCACCCCAAAATTCACCCCAAAATTCACCCCAAAATTCACCCCAAAATTCACCCCAAAATTCACCCCAAAATATTTTAACCCATTTTATTTCATTTTAACCCATTTAAACCCCATTTCCCCTCTTTTTACCCCATTTTAACCCCCTTACCCCCATTTTACCCCATTTTCCACTTCACTTTAACCCCATTTCCCCCCCCTTTAACCCTATTTTACCCCATTTTACCCCATTTTAACCCCAATTTTCCCCCTTTTAACCCCATTTTAACCCCATTTTAACCCAATTTTAACCCATTTTCATGCAATTTCTCTCCATTTTACCCCATTTTAATGCAATTTCTCTCCATTTTACCCCCATTTTTCCCCATTTTAACCCAATTTTCCCTCATTTTAACCCCTTTTCCCCCATTTTCTCCCTCCCCACAGCGCCCAGGAGCTCTCCCAGGAGGTGAAGGCCTTCCTCAGCGGGCTGCACCCTTTAACCCTTCCTAACCCATTTTAACCCCATTCTACACACATTTTACCCCATTTTACCCCCATTATATCCCATTTTGTCCCATTTTAACCCCATTTTTCCCCATTTTACTCCATTTTATTGCAATTTTACCCCCTTTTTTCCCCATTTTAACCCCATTTTCCCCCATTTTAACCCCATTTTAACCCCGTTTTTCCCATTTTCACCAATTTCCCCCGTTTTTCCCCCAGACTGGACGGAGGGCCCGCAGTGCCAGCGCTGCCGCCGGGGCAGAGGCTCCCAAAGCCCCATTTTAACCCCTTTTTAACCCCATTTTAACCCATTTTAACCCCGTTTTCCCCCTTTTTAACCCCATTTTAACCCCGTTTTTCCCTTTTTAACCATTTTCCCCCGTTTTTCCCCCCGACTGGACGGAGAGCCCGCAGTGCCAGCGCTGCCGCCGGGGCAGAGGCTCCCAAAGCCCCTTTTTAACCCCTTTTTAACCCCTTTTTAACCCCGTTTTTCCCCATTTTAACCCTGTTTTTCCCCATTTTAACCCCGTTTTCCCCCATTTTAACCCCATTTTAACCAATTTTTCCCCATTTTAACCCCCGTTTTTTCCCATTTTAACCCCGTTTTTCCCCGTTTTAAGCCCATTTTAACCCCATTTTTCCCATTTTAACCAATTTCCCGTGTTTTTCCCCCAGACTGGACGGAGGGCCCGCAGTGCCAGCGCTGCCGCCCCGGCAGTTTCGGCCCCGGGGGGCTCGGCGGGTGCCGCCCCTGCGGCTGCCACGGCCACGGGGACCCCGAGCGCGGCTTCTGCCACCGCAGCACCGGGCTGTGCCACTGCCTGCCGCCCACCACCGGGCCCCACTGCGACCGCTGCGCCCCGGGCTACTACGGGGACCCCAGGTGAGAGCCCAAAATGGGGCAAAAACCAAAAAAAACGGGAAAAAAATGGCCAAAAATGAAAAAAATCCAGCCTGAAATTGCCCAAAGCCACCCCAAAATGGCCCCAAGCGGGGCTGTGCACTGCCTGTCCCCACCACCAGGGGGCCCCACTGCGACCGCTGCGCCCCGGGGTGCTACGGGGACCCCAGGTGAGACCCCAAAATGGGGCAAAAAACAAAAAAAACGGGAAAAAAATGGCCAAAAATGAAAAATATCCAACCCAAAATGGCCCAAATCCACCCCAAAATGGCTCCAAGCGGGGCTGTGCACTGCCTGTCCCCACCACCAGGGGGCCCCACTGCGACCGCTGCGCCCCGGGCTGCTACGGGGACCCCAGGTGAGACCCCAGAATGGGGCAAAAAACAAAAAAAACGGGAAAAAAATGGCCAAAAATGAAAAATATCCAGCCTGAAATAGCCCCAAACCACCCTAATCCAGCTCAAACCCAGCCCAAACCAGACTACAACCAACTTAAAATCCCCTCAAAGCACCACAGAGATGCCAAAAGCATCCCCCTAAACCAGCTCAAAACCAGCCCAAACCTGACTAAAACCAACCTAAAATCCCGTCAAAGCACCACAGAGATGCCAAAAGCATCCCAAAATCTCACAAATTCACCCCAAAAAAGCTCAAAACCACCCCAAAATGGCCCAAAACCATCCCAAAATGCCACAAATCCACCCCAAAATTGCCCAAATCCACCCCAAAATAGCCCTAAACCAGCTCAAACCAGCCCAAACCTGACTAAAACCAACCTAAAATCCCCTCAAAGCACCACAAAGATGCCAAAAGCATCCCAAAATCCCACAAATCTGCCCCAAAATAGCTCCAATCCACCCCAAAATCCCACAAATTCACCCCAAAATTTCCCAAAAGCATCCCAAAATCCCAGAAATCCACCCCAAAATGCCACAAGTTCACCCCAAAATAACTCGAAACCATCCAAAAATCACCAAAAATCCCCCCAAATTCTCTCCCAATTCCCCAAAAATTTGGAAAAAATCCACACTAAATCTCAAAAAAACCAGAAAAAAGACAGAAAAAAACCACAAAAACGTCACAAAAATCCCAAAAAAATCACAAAAACCCACAAAAAATCAGAATAAAATTCTTAAAAATCCCCCAAAAATCCTCAAAAAATCCCCAAAATATGAGAAAAAACTCCAAAAAAAGGTGAAAAAGCAAGAAAAAAATCAGAAAAAAAATCACCAAAAATCTCCCCAAAATCTCTCCCAAATCCCAAAAAATTTGAAAAAAATCCACACTAAATCTCAAAAAAAAACAGAAAAAGACCAAAAAAACCTCCAAAACCATCACAAAAATCCCAAAAAATCAGGAAAAAAATCCCAAATATCAGGGAAAAAATCCCAAAAATCAGGGAAAAAATCTCCAAAAAATCAGGGAAAAAAATCCTAAAAAATCAGGAA
>NW_024498855.1:0-2375 GCF_017590055.1 Onychostruthus taczanowskii
AATTTCCCCAAAATTTCCCCAAAATCCCCCTGCCCCTCCCCCAAAATCCAAAAAATCTCCCCAAAAATCTCCCAAAATCCCAAAATTTCCCCCAAAAAACCTCCCAAAAATCCCCAAAATCTCCCAAAAAAACCCCAAAATCTCCCCAAAAAAACCCAAAAACTTCCCCAAAAATCCGAGCCCAATTCCCAAAATTTCCCCCAAAAAACCTCCCAAAAATCCCCAAAATCAAAAAAATCCCAAAAACCTCACCCAAATCCAAAAAAACTTCCCCAAAAATCCCAAAATTTTTGGGCTGGAATTTTGGGATTTTTGGGCTGGAATTTTGGGATTTTTGGGCTGGAATTTTGGGGCAGATTTTTGGGGATTTTTGGGATTTTCAAGGCGGAGTTTTGGGATTTTGGAGCTGGAATTTTGGGGCAGATTTTAGGGATTTTCGGGGTGGATTTTTGGGATTTTGGGGCTGGAATTTTGGGGCAGATTTTAGGGATTTTTGGGGTGGATTTTTGGGATTTTTGGGCTGGATTTTGGGGTGGATTTTTGGGGTGGATTTTTTTGGATTTTCAGGCTGGATTTTCGAGCTGGATTTTTGGGATTTTTGGGCTGGATTTTTGGGCTGGATTTCCGGGATTTTGGGCCTGGATCTTTGGGTGGATTTTTTGGATTTTGGGGCTGGATTTTAGGGGTGTATTTTTGGGATTTTTGGGGTGCATTTTCGGGATTTTCGGGGCTGGATTTTTGGGATTTCTGGGCAGATTTTGCCCGGGATTTTCGGGCTGGATTTCTGGGCTGGATTTTAGGGATTTTTGGGCTGGAGTTTTGGGATTTTCAGGCTGGAGTTTTGGGATTTCTGGGCAGATTTTGCCCGGGATTTTTGGGCTGGATTTTTGGGATTTTGGGGCAGATTTTGGGATTTCCGGGCAGAATTTGGGGCTGGATTTTTGGGATTTTCGGGCTGGATTTTAGGGGTGTATTTTTGGGATTTCTGGGGCAGATTTGGGGATTTCTGGGCACATTTTGCTCGGGATTTTTGGGCTGGATTTTTGTGGTGGATTTCTGAGAATTTTGGGGTGGATTTTTGGGCTGGATTTTCGGGCTGGATTTTGGGATTTTGGGGCTGGATTTTTGGGATTTTCGGGCTGGATTTCGGGGATTTTGGGGCAGATTTTTGGGATTTCTGGGCAGATTTTGCCCGGGATTTTTGGGCTGGATTTCCGAGCTGGATTTTGGGATTTTCGGGCTGGATTTTGGGGTGTATTTTTGGGATTTTGGGGCTGGATTTTCAGGCTGGATTTTTAGGATTTTTGGGGTGTATTTTTTGGGATTTTCGGGCTGGATTTTAGGGGTATATTTTTGGGATTTTTGGGGTGCATTTTTGGGATTTTGGGGCTGGATTTTAGGGATTTTCGGGCTGGATTTCCGGGCTGTATTTCGGGGATTTTGGGGCAGATTTTGGGCATTTCTGGGCAGATTTTGACGGGGATTTTCGGGGTGTATTTTTGGGATTTTGGGGTGTATTTTTGGGATTTTCAGGCTGGATTTTTGGGATTTTCAGGCTGGATTTTTGGGTGGATTTTTTGGATTTTGGGGCAGATTTTGGGGATTTCTGGGCAGATTTTGCCCGGGATTTTCGGGCTGGATTTTTGGGCTGTATTTCGGGGATTTTGGGGCAGATTTTGGGGAATGTCACCCCTTCCCCACCCCCAGGTGCGGCGATGTCCCGCGGGTACTTCCAGCACGGGGGGGTGACGTTCCCGGGGCTCCTTTACTCCCCCCGGGGCCTCGAGGCCGCCCGCGACTTCCCCGTGGAGGACGACGACGTCTTCAACGTCACCTACCAGAAATCCGGTCAGGTTTGGGGCCAAAAACGGCGGGTTTGGGAAAATCCCAAAAATCACCCCGAAATTCGGGGATCTGGGGGGGAAATGAATTTGTGGTGGAAATTAATAAATTAGAGGGGGAAAACCCAGAATTTTGGAGGGAAATCCTGAAATTAGAGGGGAAAATCCTGGAATTTTGGGGGAGGAAAATCCAGAATTTGGGGAGGAGATCTGAAATTTGGGGGGAAATTCATAAATTGGGAGGGAAATCCTGAATTTGGGAGGGAAATCCAAAAAATTAGTGGGGTAATTTGGGGATTTGGGGGAGGGAAATGCGAATTTGAGGAGGAAAATCCAAATTTGGGGGAAAATTCATAAATTGGGAGGGAATTCCTGAATTTGGGAGGGAAATCCCGAGATTTAGGGGGGAAATTTAGGGATTTTGGGGAGGAAAATGCGAATTTGAGGGGGAAACCTGGGGATTTTAGGGAGGAAAATCCAGAATTTGGGGAGGAAATCCGAAATTTTGGGGGAAATTCATAAATTGGGAGGGAA
>NW_024498856.1:0-2370 GCF_017590055.1 Onychostruthus taczanowskii
AAACAGCCCAAAATACCCCCAAAAACAACCCGAAATATTCACAAAAATCCCTGACCCGAAATTCCCAAAAATCACCCCAAAAATCCCCCCCAAACCCCCCCGGGGTCTGTCCAGCATCGTCATACTGGGCAGCTCACCTGGCGCCTACCGCAGCCACCCAGGTACCCAAAACAGCCCAAAATAGCCCCAAAAATACTCCCGAAGTGTTCCCAAAAATCCCTGACCCGAAATTCCCAAAAATCACCCCAAAAATCCGCCCCAAACCCCCCCGGGGTCTGTCCAGCATCGTCATCCTGGGCAGCTCACCTGGCGCCTGTGAGGGCCTCCCAGGTACCCAAAACAGCCCAAAATAGCCCCAAAAATAACCCAAAGTGTGCCCAAATATCCCTGACCCGAAATTCCCAAAAACCACCCCAAAAATCCCCACAAAATCCTCCCCGGGGTCTGTCCAGCATCGTCATCCTGGGTAGGTCCCCTGGCACCTGTCAGAGCCTCCCAGGTAGCCAAAAATTGCCAAAATATCCGGGAAAATATTGCCAAAATGTCCCAAAAATTCTGTGTTTAAGTTGCCCCAAAATCTCCAGAAATTCCCCCAAAAATCCACCCCAAAATCCTCCCCTGGGGTTTGTCCAGCATCGTCATCCTGGGCAGCTCCCCTGGCGCCTACCGCAGCCACCCAGGTACCCAAAACAGCCCAAAACACCCCCAAAAACAACCCGAAATATTCACAAAAATCCCTGACCCGAAATTCCCAAAAATCACCCCAAAAATCCCCCTAAAATCCTCCCCTGGGTCTGTCCAGCATCGTCATCCTGGGCACCTCACCTGGCGCCTGTCAGAGCCTCCTAGGTACCCAAAACAGCCCAAAATACCCCCAAAAATAGTCCCGAAATGTCCCAAAAATCCCTGTCCTGAAATGCACAAAAATCACCCGAAAAATTCCCCTAAAATCCTCCCCTGGGTCTGTCCAGCATCGTCATCCTGGACAACTCCCCCGGCGCCTACCGCAGCCACCCAGGTACCCAAAACAGCCCAAAATACCCCCAAAAATAACCCGAAATATTCACAAAAATCCCTGTCCTGAAATGCACAAAAATCACCCGAAAAATCCACCCCAAAATCCTTCCCTGGGTCTGTCGAGCATCGTCATCCTGGGCACCTCACCTGGCGCTTGTCAGAGCCTCCCAGGTACCCAAAATAGCCCAAATTATCCCCAAAAATATCCCCAAAAATATTCCCAAAATGTCCCAAAAATACTGAAGGAATATCCCAAAAATCCTTATTTTCGAATTTCCCCAAAATCCCCAGAAACTGCCCTGAAAACGGTCCCAAAAACTCCCCCAAAATCCCCCCAAATTCCATCAAAACTCCTCCGGGACCCCCCAGATTTCACCCAGGACCCCCAAAAATATTTCCAAAATCCCCCCCTAAAATTGTTTCAGTACCCCCAAACTCCACCCAGGATCCCCAAAAATTCCTCTGGGACCCCCAAAATTCCCCTCAGGATGCCCTAAATTCTGCTCAGGACCCCCAAATCTCCCCCAGGACCCCCCAAAATTCCCCAAATCCACCCAGAAGATGCCATCCCCATCCAGTCGTGGTTCAGTGACCCCAGGGACCCCCAAAACCTCCCCCAAAAACCCCAAATCCCACCCAGGACCCCCAAAGATCCCCTGGGGACCCCCTAAAACTCCTCCAGGACCCCCAAACCCCACCCAAGACCCCCAAAATCTCCCCCAAAACAGCCCAAAATACCCCCAAAAATAACCCGAAATATTCACAAAAATCCCTGTCCTGAAATGCACAAAAATCACCCGAAAAATCCACCCCAAAATCCTTCCCTGGGTCTGTCGAGCATCGTCATCCTGGGCACCTCACCTGGCGCTTGTCAGAGCCTCCCAGGTACCCAAAATAGCCCAAATTATCCCCAAAAATATCCCCAAAAATATTCCCAAAATGTCCCAAAAATACTGAAGGAATATCCCAAAAATCCTTATTTTCGAATTTCCCCAAAATCCCCAGAAACTGCCCTGAAAACGGTCCCAAAAACTCCCCCAAAATCCCCCCAAATTCCATCAAAACTCCTCCGGGACCCCCCAGATTTCACCCAGGACCCCCAAAAATATTTCCAAAATCCCCCCCTAAAATTGTTTCAGTACCCCCAAACTCCACCCAGGATCCCCAAAAATTCCTCTGGGACCCCCAAAATTCCCCTCAGGATGCCCTAAATTCTGCTCAGGACCCCCAAATCTCCCCCAGGACCCCCCAAAATTCCCCAAATCCACCCAGAAGATGCCATCCCCATCCAGTCGTGGTTCAGTGACCCCAGGGACCCCCAAAACCTCCCCCAAAAACCCCAAATCCCACCCA
>NW_024498857.1:0-1903 GCF_017590055.1 Onychostruthus taczanowskii
AATTTCCCCCCAAATTCCCCCCCAATTTCCCTCATTTCCCCCCTTTTTTCCCCAAACCCCCCAAATTTGGGGCCATTCTTGACTTCTCCTTTCCTCTCCCAGGCTCCGGGAAAAGCCGACAGGAATGGGGGTGAGTGACCCCGTTTTGGGGGGATTTGGGAATTTTTGGGGGGGATTTGGGAATTTCTGGGGCTTTTTTTGGGGGGGGATCTTAAATTCCTGGGGTGATTTGTTACATTTTGAGGTGATTCTCCTGATTTTGGGGTGATTTCCTCCCTTTTTGGGTGATTTTCTCTCTTTTTTTGGGATGTTTCTCCAATTATTGGGATTATTTTCCTGCTTTTTGGGTATTTTCCTCCCTTTTTAGGTTAATTTCCTCTTTTTTGGGGTGATTTTCTCTCTTTTTTGGGAGTTTTTTGGTCTTTTTGGATTGAATATTCTCTTTTTTGGGGTGATTTCCTTGGTTTTGGGTCAATTTCCCCCATTTTTAGGGTGATTTTCTCCCTTTTTGGGGCAATTTCCTCCCATTTTTGGACAATTTCTTCCAATTTTTGGACAATTTCCCCCATTTTTAGGGTGATTTTCTCCCTTTTTGGGACATTTCCTCCCTTTTTGGGGTGATTTCATCCCTTTTTGGGATGATTTCCTCTCTTTTTTTGACAATTTCCTCCCTTTTTGGGGTGATTTTCTCTCTTTTTGGGACAATTTCCTGCCATTTTGGGACAATTTCCTCCCTTTTTTGGACAATTTCCTTCCTTTTTGGGGTGATTTTTCCCATTTTTAGGGTGATTTCCTCCCATTTTTGGACAATTTCCTTCCTTTGTAGGGTGATTTTCTCCCTTTTTGGGACAATTTCCTCCCATTTTTGGACAATTTCCTTCCTTTTTGGGGTGATTTCCTCCCATTTTGGGGCAATTTCCTCCCTTTTTGGACAATTTCCTTCCTTTTTTGGACAATTTCCTTCCTTTTTGGGGTGATTTCCTCCCATTTTGGGGCAATTTTCTCCCTTTTATGGACAATTTCCTCCCTTTTTTGGACAATTTCCTCCCTTTTGGGTTGATTCCCCCCATTTCAGAAAGATTGTCTCATTTTTAAGGTGATTTTCCCTCTTTTTGGGATCATTCCCTCCCTTTTCGGGACAATTTGCTCTCTTTTTTGGACAATTTCCTCCCTTTTTGGGTTGATTCCCCCCATTTCAGAAAGATTGTCTCATTTTTAAGGTGATTTTTCCTCTTTTTGGGATCATTCCCTCCCTTTTTGGGACAATTTCCTCCTTTTTTGGACAATTTTCTCCCTTTTTGGGGTGATTTTCTCCCTTTTTGGGGCAATTTCCTCCCTTTTTGGGGTGATTTTCTCCCTTTTTGGGGCAATTTCCTCCCTTTTTGGGGTGATTTTCTCCCTTTTTGGGGCAATTTCCTCCCTTTTTGGGGTGATTTTCTCCCTTTTTGGGGCAATTTCCTCCCTTTTTGGGGTGATTTTCTCCCTTTTTGGGGCAATTTCCTCCCATTTTTGGACAATTTCTTCCAATTTTTGGACAATTTCCTCCCATTTTGGGACAATTTTCTCCCTTTTTTGGACAATTTCCTCCCATTTTGGGACAATTTCCTCTCTTTTTTGGACAATTTCCTCCCTTTTTTGGACAATTTCCTCCCTTTTTTGGACAATTTCCTCCCTTTTTAGGGTGATTTCCCTCCATTTTTGGGACAATTTCCTCCCTTTTTGGACAATTTCCTTCCTTTTTGTGTTGATTCTCCCCCATTTCAGAAAGATTGTCTCATTTTTAAGGTGATTTTCCCTCTTTTTGGGACAATTTCCTCCCTTTTTGGGACCATTTCCCTTTTGGGTTGATTTCCCTGCCTTTTTGGGGTGAATTCCTTCCATTTTTGGGGTGATTTTCTCCCTT
>NW_024498858.1:0-2368 GCF_017590055.1 Onychostruthus taczanowskii
TGAGTGGATTTTGGGGGGGATTTGGGGAGATTTGGGGATATTGGGAAAATTTGGGGGGGTCAGGGGGGATTTTGGGGATTTTTTGTGGGAGATTTTTGGAATTTGGGGAAAATTTTGGGGATTTTTTGGGGAGATTTTGGGCATTTTGGGAAAATTTTGGGGATTTTTGGTGGGGATTTTGGGGGATTCGGGGAGATTTTGGGGAGTCATCCTGAAATCGGGAGGATTTTGGGGGATTTTTGGGGGATTTTTGGGAAAATTTTGGGGAGATTTTGGTGCCTACTCCTGAAACTGGGAAGATGTTGGGGCATTTTTTGGGATTTTTGGGGAATTTTTGGGGATTTGGGATCTCATAATGATTTTCGGGATTTTTGGGGGATTTTTGGGAAAATCTTGGGGAGATTTTGGTGCCTACTCCTGAAACTGGGAAGATGTTGGGGCATTTTTTGGGATTTTTGGGGAATTTTTGGGTATTTGGGATCTCATAATGATTTTCGGGATTTTTGGGGGAGATTTTGGGTGGAATTTGGGGAGATTTGGGGATTTTTGGGGTCTCATCCTGAAACTGGGAGGATTTTGGGACATTTTTGGGGGTTTTGGGGATTTTTTGGGTATTTTGGGTGGATTTGGGGAGTCCCATGCTGAATTTGAGGCATTTTGAGGATTTTTGGGTCAGGAGAAATTTTTTTGAGTTCAGGGGAATTTTTGGGAAAATTTTGTGTGAATTTTTGGGGGATTTTTTGAGAATTCTGGGGGAATTTTGGGATAATTTTTGAGGAAATTTTGGGAAAATTTTGGAGGATTTTTGGGGGAAATTTTAGGGGAATTTGGAGGAAATTTTGAGGAAATATTGTGGGAATTTTAGGGAAATTTTGGAAGGCTGGGAGGATTTTGGGACATTTTTGGGGGTTTTGGGGATTTTTTGGGTATTTTGGGTGGATTTGGGGAGTCCCATGCTGAATTTGAGGCATTTTGAGGATTTTTGGGTCAGGAGAAATTTTTTTGAGTTCAGGGGAATTTTTGGGAAAATTTTGTGTGAATTTTTGGGGGATTTTTTGAGAATTCTGGGGGAATTTTGGGATAATTTTTGAGGAAATTTTGGGAAAATTTTGGAGGATTTTTGGGGGAAATTTTAGGGGAATTTGGAGGAAATTTTGAGGAAATATTGTGGGAATTTTAGGGAAATTTTGGAAGGACTTTATGGAAAGTTTTCACGAATTTTGGGAAAATTTGGGATAATTTCGGGGGGAGTTTGGGAGGAATTTTTGGGTTAATTTTGGGGGAATTCTGGGGAAATGTGGCAAGAATTTTATGGGAATTTTTGGGAGAATTTTTGAAGAAATTTTGGGGAACTTCGGGAGAATTTTTGGGGAAATTTTGGGGGATTTTTACAGAGAATTTTAGGGTAATTTTGGGAGCACTTGGGGGAAACTTTAGGGAAATTTTGGGAGGATTTTTGGGGGAATTTTGGGACAATTTTAGGGAAATTTTGGAAGGACTTTATGGGAACTTTGTGCAAATTTTGGGAAAGTTTGGGATAATTTTGGGGGGAATTTGGGAGGAATTTTTGGGTTAATTTTGGGGGAATTCTGGAGAAATTTGGGAAGAATTTTATGGGAATTTTTTGGAGAATTTTTGAGGAAATTTTGGGGAAATTTTGGAACAATTTTTGGGAGAATTTTGGGGGGATTTTTATGGAGAATTTTGGGCTAATTTTGGGAGCATTTTGGGAAAATTATTTTGGGGAAAAATTGGGAGAATTCTGGGGAATTTTGTGAGAATTCTTGAGGGAACTTCGAGAGAATTTTGGGGGAATTTCGGGGTAACTTTGGCAGAATTTTGGGGAAATTTTAGGGAAAATTTGGGTAAATTTTAGGGAAAAATTGGGAGAATTCTGGGGGAATTTTCTGAGAATTTTTGGGGGAATTTCGGGGTCACTTTGACAGAATTTTGGGGAAATTTTAGGGAAAAATTGGGAAAATTTTGGGGGAATTTTCTGAGAATTTTTGAGGGAACTTTGAGACAATTTTGGGGGAATTTCGGGACAACTTTGACAGAATTTTGGTGAAATTTCAGGGAAAATTTGGGAGAATTCTGGGGGATTTTCTGAGAAATTTTGGGGGAACTTTGAGAGAATTTTGGGGAAATTTTAGGGAAAAATTGGGAAAATTTTGGGGGAATTTTCTGAGAATTTTTGAGGGAACTTTGAGACAATTTTGGGGGAATTTCGGGACAACTTTGACAGAATTTTGGTGAAATTTCAGGGAAAATTTGGGAGAATTCTGGGGGATTTTCTGAGAAATTTTGGGGGAACTTTGAGAGAATTTTGGGGAACTTTGAGAGAATTTTGGGGAAATTTTAGGGAAAA
>NW_024498859.1:0-2974 GCF_017590055.1 Onychostruthus taczanowskii
AAATTGCCAAAAAAAATCACCAAAAAATGGTGAAAAAAAGGCGAAAAATGAGAAAAAATGCCCCAAAAATGCCCCATTTTGGCCCTGTTTATTTTTCCTTTTTTTCTTTTCTTTTCCACATTTTTTTCCCCCAACTTTTTCATGAAAAATATGGAAAAAAATTGTAGAAAATTGCCAAAAAATGGCAAAAAATTGGGAAAAAAATGGCCCAAAAATGCCCCATTTTGGTGCTGTTTTTTCTCCTTTTTGTCTTTTCTTTTCCACATTTTTTCCCCAACTTTTCCATGAAAAATACAGAAAAAAATTGTAAAAAATTGCCAAAAAATGGCAAAAAATTGGGAAAAAACAGCCCAAAAATGCCTGATTTTGGTCCTGTTTTTTTTCATATACGCCCAAAAATGCCCCATTTTGGTCCTGTTTTTTTTTTCTTATTTTTTTCTTTTCTTTTCCACCTTTTTTTCTACAACTTTTCGATGAAAAACACAGAAAAAAATTGTAAAAAATTGCCAAAAAAGTCACCAAAAAAAGGCGAAAAATGAGAAAAATTGGCCCAAAAATGCCCCATTTTGGTCCCGTTTATTTTTCCTTTTTTTCTTTTCTTTTCCACATTTTTTCTTCCAACTTTTCCATAAAAAATATGGAAAAAAATTCTAAAAAAAATGAGGAAAAAATTGCCAAAAAATGCCAAAAATAATGGTGAAAAAGTGGGGAAAAAATGGCGAAAAATGGGAAAAAACACCCAAAAATGCCCCATTTTGGCCCTGGTTTTTTCTCATTTTTTTTCTTTTCTTTTTCACTCTTTTCCTCCAACTTTTCCATGAAAAACACAGAAAAAAATTGTAAAAAATTGCCAAAAAAATCACCAAAAAAAGGTGAAAAAAAGGCGAAAAATGGGAAAAAATGGCCCAAAACCGCCCGATTTCGGTGCCGTTTTTTTTGGCAAATCCCAGATTTTTTCCCCCATCTGATCCCAATTTTTTCCCAATTTTTTCCCATTTTTTTCCCAATTTTTTCCCAATTTTTCCCCATTTTCCCCCCCAGTTCCCCTTCGAGTCGCTGTTCCGCTCGCAGCACTACGCGCTGCTGGACTGAAAAAAATGGGGAAAAAACCATGAAAAATGACCAAAAAATGACCAAAAAATGACCAAAAAATGACCAAAAAATGGGGAAAAAAAACCCGAAAAAATGGAGAAAAACTCAGGATTTTCCCCTTTTCTTTCCATGTTTTTGACATGAAAATTGTGGGGCAAAAATAATAAAAAATGACAGAAAAATGGGGAAAAAATGGCAAAAAATGGGAAAAAACCACCCAAAAATGCCCCATTTTTGTCCTGTTTATTTTTCCTTTTTTTCTTTTCTTTTCCACCTTTTTTCCCCCAACTTTTTTCATGAAAAATATGGAAAAATATTGTAGAAAATTGCCAAAAAATGGCAAAAATTTGGGAAAAAACGGCCCAAAAATGCCCGATTTTGGTGCTGTTTTTTCTCCTTTTGTTCTTTTCTTTTCCACATTTTTTCTTCCAACTTTTTCATGAAAAATATGGAAAAAATTGTAGAAAAATTACCAAAAAATTGCGAAAAAATGGCAAAAAATGGGAAAAAACCACCCAAAAATGCCCCATTTTGGTCCTGTTTTTTCTCCTTTTTTTCTGTTCTTTTCCACATTTTTTCTTCCAAGTTTTCCATGAAAAATATGGAAAAAATTGTAGAAAATTGCCAAAAAATGGCAAAAAATAGGAAAAAATGGCACAAAAATGCCCCATTTTGGTCCTGTTTTTTTTCTCATTTTTTACTTTTCTTTTCCACCTTTTTTTCCCCAACTTTTCCATGAAAAACACAGAAAAAAATTGTAAAAAATTGCCAAAAAAAATCACCAAAAAAAGGAAAAAAAAAGGCGAAAATTGGGAAAAAACGGCCCAGAACCGCCCGATTTCGGTGCCGTTTTTTTTGGCAAATCCCAGATTTTTTTCCCCAATTTCTTCCCAATTTTTTCCCAATTTTTTCCCAATTTTTCCCCAATTTTTTCCCAATTTTTCCCCATTTTCCCCCCCAGTTCCCCTTCGAGTCGCTGTTCCGCTCGCAGCACTACGCGCTGCTGGACTGAAAAAAATGGGGAAAAACCGTGAAAAATGACCAAAAAATGACCCAAAAATGACCAAAAAATGACCCAAAAATGACCAAAAAATGACTTAAAAAGGGGGAAAAAACCCCCAAAAATGGAGAAAATCTCAGGATTTTCCCCTTTTCTTTTCCATGTTTTTGACATGAAAATTGTGGGGCAAAAATTATAAAAAATGACAGAAAAATGGGGAAAAAATAGGAAAAAAAGGCACAAAACCACCCAAAAATGCCCTATTTTTGTCCTGTTTATTTTTCCTTTTTTTCTTTTCTTTTCCACCTTTTTTCCCCCAACTTTTTCATGAAAAATATGGAAAAATATTGTAGAAAATTGCCAAAAAATGGCAAAAATTTGGGAAAAAACGGCCCAAAAATGCCCGATTTTGGTGCTGTTTTTTCTCCTTTTGTTCTTTTCTTTTCCACATTTTTTCTTCCAAGTTTTCCATGAAAAATATGGAAAGAATTCTAAAAAAATTGAGGAAAAAATTGCCAAAAAATGCCAAAAATAATGGTGAAAAAGTGGGGAAAAAATGGCGAAAAATGGGAAAAAAAACCCCAAAAATGCCCCATTTTGGTCCTGTTTTTTTTCTTATTTTTTCCTTTTCTTTTCCACATTTTTTCCCCAACTTTTCCATGAAAAATACGGAAAAAAATTGTAAAAAATTGCCAAAAAAGGGCAAAAAATTGGGAAAAAATGGCCCAAAAATGCCCCATTTTGGTCCTGGTTTTTTGTCTTTCTTTCTTTTCTTTTCCACATTTTTTCCCCAATTTTTCCATGAAAAACACAGAAAAAAATTGTAAAAAATTGCCAAAAAATCACCAAAAAAAAGCGAAAAATGGGAAAAAAACGCCCAAA
>NW_024498860.1:0-2364 GCF_017590055.1 Onychostruthus taczanowskii
AAAAATTCACCCAAAATTTGCACAAAAATACACAAAAAACTCCACAAAAATCCCATCAAAAATGCCATAAAAATACCAAAAAAACCACAGAAAAACCACCCCAAAATGCACCCAAAAATTGCACAAAAATACCCAAAGATGCACCCAAAAATTGCACAAAACCACCCAAAAATCCACCCAAAAATTGCACAAAAATACTCAAAAATCCACCTTAAAATACAACCAAAACCACCCCAAAAACATCCAAAAAATAGCAAAAAATACATCCGAAAATTGGCCAAAACCACACCAGAATACACCCAAAACCACCCCAAAAATAGACATCAAAATATCAACACCGTGTAAAAATACCAAAAATACACCCAAAAATTGCTCAAAAATTCACCCAAAAATACAGGCAAAACCATCCCAAAAGCCACCCAGAAATTGCACAAAAATACCCAAAAATCCAGCCAAAAACTGCTAAAAAATCCACCCAAAAATAGACCCAAAAATTGCACAAAAATACCCAAAAATAGATCCGAAAATTGCTCAAAAATCCACCCAAAAATCCAGCCAAAACCATCCCAAAAGCCACCCAGAAATTGCACAAAAATACCCAAAAATAGATCCGAAAATTGCTCAAAAATCCACCCAAAAGTCCAGCCAAAACCATCCCAAAAGCCACCCAGAAATTGCACAAAAATACTCAAAAATCCATCCTAAAATCCACCCAAAACCACCCCAAAACCGTCCAAAATACACCCAAAAATCCACCCAAAAATTGCCATAAAATGCCCAAAATTGCACCCAAAAATTGCCCAAAATTCCACCCAAAATCCACCCAAAATCGTTAAACCACCCCCCAAAAAAAGATCCAAAAATCCTTTGAAAAGCCCCAAAATTTTTTTAAAAATCACCAAAAAATCTCAAAAAAATCCCAACAAAAACCCCCAAAAATAGGGAAAAAAACCCTTTAAAAATCGGAAAAAATTTGAAGAAAATGAGAAAAAAATTGAGAAAAAATCTGAAAAAAAATTCCAAAAAATTTTCAAAAAATCCCAGAAAATTCTCAAAAAATACCCCAAAAATTCTTTTAAAAATCCCCAAAAATAGCAAAAAAATTTCTTAAAAATCCCCAAAAAATCAGAAAAAAGTTAGAAAAAAATCCAAAAAAATTCCCAAAAAAAACCCCCAAAAATTCTTTAAAAAAATCCGAAAAATTCCCAAAAAACTCTCAAAAAATCCCAAAAATAGCAAAAAAATCCCTTAAAATACCCCAAAAAATCAGAAAAAAGTTAGAAAAAAATCCAAAAAAATTCCCAAAAAAAACCCCCAAAAAAACAAAAAAAAAATCCAAAAAATTCCCAAAAATTCTTCGAAAAATCCCAAAAAGTTCTTTTAAAAAATCCCCAAAAATAGTAAAAAAACCCCCTTAAAAAACCCAAAAAAAACAGAAAAAAAAAAGCCAAAAAATTGTTAAAAAATTATCAAAAAATATCAAAAAAATAAAAAAAAATCCCCAAAAAATCCCTTAAAAATCCCCAAAAAATCAGAAAAAAAAAAGCCAAAAAATTGTTAAAAAATTATCAAAAAATATCAAAAAAATAAAAAAAAATCCCCAAAAAATCAGAAAAAAAATCCAAAAAATTCCCCAAAAATTGCCAAAAAATTATCAAAAAAATATCAAAAAATTCCAAAAAAAATTCCCCAAAAATTGCCAAAAAATTATCAAAAAAATATCAAAAAATTCCAAAAAAAATTCCCCAAAAATTCCTTAAAAATCGGAAAAAAATCCCCCAAAATCCAGGAACACCCCCCAACTGGTAATTTCCATATTTTTGATATTTTTTCCCGTTTTCTGCCCCAATCCAGCCCACGGACGACATCGTGCTGATGGCGCAGACGCTGCCCCCAAAAACCCAAAACAATCAGAAAAAATCTGAAAAAATTCTCCAAAAATTTCTCCAGAAAAACCCCCCTAAAATTCTTTAAAAAATCCCAAAAAAATCCGAAAAATTCCCAAAAAATTCCCCAAAAATCCCTCAAAAAATCCCCAAAAATAGCAACAAAATCCCCAAAAAATCAGAAAAAAAAAATGGAAAAAATTCAGAAAAAAAATCAAAAAAATTCAGAAAAAAAAAATCAAAAAAATTCAGCAAAAAATAAAAAAAAAAATCAGAAAAAAATCCAAAAAAATCCCCCAAAATCCCGGCCCACCCCCAACTGGTAATTTCCATATTTTCAATTTTTTTTCCCGTTTTCCCCCTTTTTTGCCCCAATCCAGCCCACAGACGACATCGTGCTGATGGCGCACCTAATCCAGCCCACGGATGACATCGTGCTGATGGCGCAGATGCTGCCCCCAAAAACCCAAAACAATCA
>NW_024498861.1:0-2361 GCF_017590055.1 Onychostruthus taczanowskii
CAAAAATCAAAAAAAATTCCCAAAAAAGTTGGGAGAAAAACCCAAAAAAAAAAAATTCCCACAAAATAAAAAAATTTGGATTTAAAAAAAAAAAAATCGAGATAAAATCTCCCAAAAATCGGGAAAAAAAAAACCCAAAAAAATCCACCAAAAATCGGGAAAATTCTGCAAAAAATCGATGTAAAAAGCCCCAAAAAATCCCAAAAACTCAGAGAAAACCCCCAAAAATCGGGATTTAAAAAGCCCAAAAATTGAGATAAAATTTAAAAAAAAATCAAAAAAAATCGGAATAAGATCCCCCAAAAATCTCCCCGAAAAAAACCAAAAAATCAGGAAAAATCAGGATAAAAACCTTAAAAAAATCCCAAAAAATCCCCAAAAAATCCGAATAAAAATCCCTAAAATTCCCCCCCAAAAAAAAACAAAAATTCGGGATGAAATTGGGAAAAAACCCCAAAAATTTGGGATGAAATCAAAAAAAATCCCCCAAAATTTGTCATAAAATAAAAAAAAAAAAAATCAGGAAAAAAAAAATCCCAAAAAAATCCCAAAAAAATCCCTCAAAAACCCGCCAAAAATCGGGATGAAATCCCCCCAAAAAATACCCAAAAATATCCCCAAAAAACCTCCCAAAAACGTCCAATAAATCGGGATAAAATCCCCAAAAAATTTGGATAAAACCCAAAATAAAAATCCCCCCAAAAAAACCCAAAAAAACCCAAAGTTGGGATAAAATCCCCCAAAATACCCCACAAAATCCCAAGATAAACCCAAAAAAAACCCCAAAAATCCCCAAAAAATTGGAATAAAAACCCAAAAAGCTGCAAAAAATCGAGGTAAAACCTCCCAAAAATCAGAGTAAAACCCCCCAAAAATTGAGATAAAATCCCCCAAAAAATGAGAAAAAAATCCAAACATGCCCCAAAAAAAATTGGGATAAAATCCCCAAAAATCTCCCCAAAAAATCTCGGTGAAGACCCCAAACCAACCCCAAAAAATCCCAAAAAAAATCTGGATAAAAACCAAACAAAACCCCAAAAAAATCCCACAAAATTGGGATAAAACCCCCCCAAAAATCCTCAAAAAACTCGGGATAAAACCCCCAAAAATCGGGATTAAAAACCACAAAAAATTCGGGATAAAATAGGGAAAGAAATCCCAAAAATTTGGGATAAAATCGGAAAAAAATCCCCAAAAAATCGGCATAAAATAAAAAAAAATCCAAAAAAAAGTTCAAAAAAAATCCAAAAAAAATCCCCAAAAAAATCCAAAAAAAATCCAAAAAAAATCCTAAAAAAATCCTAAAAAATTCAGAAAAAATCGGGTCAAAATCGCAATGAAATAAACCCCAAAAAATGCCCTAAAATTTACTAAAAATTTGGATTTTCAGGGTCCTTCGGGCGAGTCAGGGCCCGCGGGCGCTCGGGGCCACCCCGGCCCCAAACCCCAAAACATCGTGAGCAAAACCCCCAAAAAAATCGGATTAAAACCCCCCAAAAAATCCTCAAAACTCGAGATAAATCCCCCAAAAATCGGGATTTAAAACCACCAAAAATTTGTGATAAAATAGGGGGAAAAATCCACAAAAAATCGGCATAAAATCCAAAAAAAATCCCGAAAAATTCGGGATAAAAACCCCAAAAAATCCCAAAAAATTGCGGGATAAAAACCCCAAGAATCGGGATTAAAAACCACAAAAAATTCGGGATGAAATTGGGGAAAAAATCCCCAAAAATTTGGGATAAAATCGGGAAAAAAATCCCCAAAAAATCGGGATAAAAACCCCCCAAAAAATCCCCAAAAATTTTGATAAAAACCCCAAAAATCGGGATTAATAAAACACCAAAAATTCTGGATAAAATAGGGAAAAAAAATCCCCAAAAATTTGGGATAAAATTGGAAAAAAATCCCCAAAAAATCGGCATTAAATGAAAAATAAATCAGGAAAAAATCAGGAAAAAATCGGGATAAAATCCCACAAAATTCGGGATAAAACCCTCAAAAACCGGGATTAAAAAACACCAAAAAATCGGGATAAAATTGGGAAAAAAAATCGGGATAAAATCGAAAAAAAATCCAAAAAAATCCTCAAAAAATCCCAAAAAAATCCCAAAAAAATCCCAAAAAATCCCAAAAAAATCCCAAAAAATTTCAGGGTCCCTCGGGCGAGTCGGGGCCCGCGGGCGCTGGGGGCCACCCCGGCCCCAAACCCCAAAAAATCCCAAAAAATTTGGATAAAAACCCCAAAAAATCCAAAAAAATTCGGGATAAAACCCCAAAAATCGGGATTAAAAACACCAAAAATTCGGGATGAAATTGGGGGAAAAAATCCCGAAAAATTTGGGATAAAATCGGAAAAAA